>NC_056741.1:550937432-550944416 GCF_019279795.1 Protopterus annectens | reverse complement strand
AAAAATACACTGAACCCACAGACATCGCCAATATCTTGGCAGACAGGTTTAGTGCAAACTTCTCCACCCTCCCCAAAAGAGCAAGTATCTATCCTGGCAGAGGGCTGCCTCCCAAACATCTCTGATGCTCAGGTGAAGGCTGCCCTCTCCAAAGCAAAAAACACTGCTTCCATGGGACCAGATGGCGTCCCGGGTTGCGTCCTACATGAACTCCAAGAGGAACTAATCCCTCAAATAAAACAGCTATACAATCTCAGCCTCACTACAGGATATGTGCCCACAGAATGGCGTACAGCAACAGTGGTCCCACTCCACAAAGGTGGAGCCTCTATGGACCCTGGAAACTATCGCCCCATAAGCCTGACTAGCTTAGTCTGCAAGGCTATGGAGAGGATCATCATGGAGCTCATAAACCAAGACGTTGGGGACCTACAGACACTAGATCCTACCCAGTTCGGCTTTGTCAAGGGCAGATCCTGCCTTTTGAACCTGGTTGACTTCTTCGAAACAGTCACCAAAGCCATAGATGAAGGGAAGGTAGTCCACACAGCCTATCTGGACCTTGCAAAGGCATTTGACACAATACCCCACTTGGGCATCATAGATAAGCTATCCAGCTTAAATATAAACCCCTATGTCACAAGATGGGTCGCAAACTGGCTCAAAGACAGAACCCACAGAGTGAGAGTTGCTGGAGCCATGTCAGACTCAAAACCGGTCACAAGTGGTGTCCCACAGGGTTCTGTCCTGGGACCACTCTTGTTCGGTATATACTTTTCCGAGGTACAGGCAAATGTGGGAGGACTATGGCTCACCAAGTTTGCAGACGACTGCAAACTGGGCGCCATAATCGACTCTCCAGCTGACACAAACATCCTTCAAAAAGGTCTCACAGAGACAGATAACTGGTGCCAGCACCATGGTTTAAAGCTAAATGCCAAAAAGTGTATAGTCATACCCTTTGGCAAAAACAATGTGCCCACAAATTACCACATAGGCGGAAACCCATTAAGTACAGAGAAAGTTATTAGGGACCTGGGGACCCAAGTTGATAGCAATCTCTCCTTTGACAACCACATTGCCAAAGTGGTTAGAAATACCTTCTACATAGCCCACCTCATCACGAAGGGTTTCACATCTAAATCAAGAGAGGTAATCGTGCCCCTTTATTCATCCCTCATCAGGCCCATCATAGAATACAATGCACCTTTTGGGATGTACCTTACCCGACACCTGCAGCAATTAGAAAGACCCCAAAAGTATCTGACCAAGAGGATCAAGGGTCTCAAACAAATGCCATATGCTGCTCAGTTAAAAAAACTCCAGCTCTACTCAGTTGCATACCGCCTACTTCGAGGCGATCTATGCCTGACCTACAAAGCTATGTCAAATCCAGAATTAATGGACATGCTCCACCTCAGTAAATATAAATCCCTTAGAGCCACACGTTCGAGGGACTTGAACCTCTGCAGAGAAATAAATAGAACTTGCTGGAGAGGCAGGTTCATAACCCAGAGGCTCCCTTCGCTCTGGAATAGAATTCCAGTTCATGTGAGGCAGAGCACCTCACTGAATCTCTTCAAGAAGAATCTCGATAGGTGGATGGGGGATCGTAGGTTTGTCCCAGGGATTACTCCCGTGTCACTATTAGACAGAGGCACAGTAAACTAAACCTTAAAAAGGGCACAGTATACTCAAATCAAGGGGTGGCGTAAGCCATACAGAATCGGGCTAGGCTTATAATTGCCCCAGGGCAGATAGCCTAGTATGAACCTAAGAACCTATGTGAGCCATAGAGAATTGTAGAGTACAACATTAACATAACAGACAAAAATTGTAGTTAGATGGATGTTTTTGGCTGGGTGAAATTATACATTTAGCAGAACCAGCATTGAGCCCTGACTTTTTTTGCTAGTATAGAACATACAGCAGTAGAAACAATAATGGTTTAACTGTTTTATAAATATAGTTCACTGTAGTGTTTGGTGGTGATCATGTATGATGGTGGCATACATAGATAGGAATACACAGTAAACTGACAGAGCATGCAGCACTTATAGTTAAAATAAGATTGTCATCAGCTTCATTGACTAGTAGTGTTAAAAGACGCTAGGTAGGAAAAGAGGAAGTGCGTATAGGAGTGTTTGCAGTTATTACCTATGGCTAGTACATGAAGAAGACCCTGAGTTATGCAAGTGTAAGGTAATTACGTGTGCTATCTGGTGATCGGATGTCAAGAGACAGTGCATGTCGTTTTTTTTTTCAACATCAGTGTCTAAGACAAATCTTTGAACGCTCAAAATTTCGTACTTTATATGTTTGAGAGCAAACGTTTGAAATTTTAAGTCTTTGAAGACTGACTTTGAATGGGGCCGTACAGTGCAGATAGGGAGAATTTCCATTTTCTGCAATGAAGTGCGGTCTCGTAGTCGGTGTATATAAGTAGGGGTGGTGTGTTGGTGAAGGGTGGCTTGCCCCTGAGTCACACTCTTAAAACTTTTTTTTTTCTTTTTTTATTTTTATTTGATGTTGGAACATGGTAATGTTGAACCTTTGTTCTCCACCATGTAATGTTTGCCATTTTTGATGTTGCAACATTTAACATAGACCCCAACATCAATATCATAGAGAGCGTCTTTAGCATATAGAGTAGTGATGATCAAATGATATGTACTCTGTCTTTTACTTTACCCTATTGCTGTAGTGTAACATTTTTGAGTAAAGTTAGTGTTGTCTACTCTTATCTTGTCAAGGCTTTTCTGTCTGCGCTATAAGGTTGAGTGGTATGCCTTCAGTTATAACTGAAATGTCATGAAATAACAAGAAATTAATGGCTTTTCTTGCATGTATATTCCTGTATGCTAGACAGACTTTTTTGTGTGTAATTAGAACTGGTCAGTACAACTTTATTCATATATAAATAGACACACACATTCCATGTTAAATTCTAGTTTAATTTAATTTTACACACTAAATTAAGTAAGCAGACAGACAAGTGCCATGTGAAGTAATAGTTTTATTTATTGCACTACTTCATAACTATGATGTCTAGACATAGAACGATGCAAAATGACAATTTGATGATTAATTATGACAATGAAGGACAGCTATAATACACACTGTTCAATTATAGGAACACCATTGCACATAAAACTAACAAAATGAGTAAACATGGAGAGAGCCTTCTATACTTAATAGAGCCAGTCTGTTAAACATCTTATTTAGATTTAGACATTTCACATATGTACATACATAGAAATATTTTGTGCTTGATAATGCCATTATTGTGTGTAAAGATGTAGTTGAGTTTGACCTTATTTCCAGTCCTTACATTTGTTCAAATATCATCTTGCTTGAATTCCTCTTCTGCATGTAGACGAAATGTTTGACATTCCTTCGCAAAGTGGTATAATCCTTTATTCTATTCACATTTTGTGTTTTTGTCTTGCTCTATAGAGCTCATCTTGTGGCTCAAATGGGTCTCTCAGCCTCCCACTTACAGGGTTATCAGTCTGAAATTAATAAGCACACCAACAAATAAAAAGCTGAATAAAGAAATAAGTTTAAAAAATTAAAATGATTTTAAACATGTAAGTTTAATTCATAGTATCTTGGAGAGTACAGTGAACATCTATTGCTTGTTTTCATCACATACTGAAGTAAACAAATGTTTCTCAACATGTACCATGTTATGTGTGTATATAGTTGGTAGTGTTACAGTACGTAAATCGCAGTAGGGGCTATTGAGAAAGGATAAATAGCACACTGTGAAAAGCGAAACTATGCAGTGAGTACTGATGTGCAGGGCATCTGCAATTGAGAGATATCTGTAGCACAATCATGGCAGATTGAAAAAATGTGTCAGCAGTAACTTATATTAATGACCTTATAGTGACATTAAAAATAGATGGTTTCTAAAAATACATACATCAATCGACTGATGTTGTCTGGATATATATTCGATATGCAGCTGGTACATTTGTAAGATGCGTGGTAATTATATATTCGTTTGATGTTCATCGGAATTTAGTAATCATGCAGTTCAAAAGACCGATAATAAGCGTAGCCAGCTAAGATCGAGCACTGCTGAGTGAGTTAAGCTCTATGGACCAGAAGAACCATGCTATATACCACAAAGAGGATTAATGATTTGCAGGTTATTCATTCAGAATACTGAATAGAGACCATGTCTAGTATTGCTTGACATGGACAGGAAGGTTATACTCCGTGAGTGTGCCAACACTCAAGTAAGATTACGATCTGTAAAAATTTGGGTGAATGAAGGAAAGAATACTCTTGTTACTTGATAGGTTGATTGGTGGTTAGTAGGATACTGACCCATAGGTCTTTATAAGCCTATACATGGGTACACAATATATTACTAGAGAAACACAATATTAAGGATCTAGCCGAAAGACAAAATCTTAGTTAACAATAGATGCTCATATCTAGGAGCATAATGGGTGAAATCCTGGAAAGGAATTTATGGTTTCCCATCCAGGCATTCAGGCTACATGTAAACAGGCTCATCTAGAGGCTCTGTTTGATGAATTGCTTGCCTATTCTGGAGGAGTGGTAATCTCTGAGAGACATATCTGTCCAGCAGGTCCTATTTATGTCACGCCACGGATAAGGTGCATGAAGCAAGTGATCCTTATCCCATTATCCCATTATTCTTGCTGATGTGCATAGTTTCAATGTAGGTTTGGAACCTAAGATTGGTGTGTATGGCGGGCACAAATCTACAGTAAGTAGTCTGTATGCTACTGAGTACAGTGACGGTTATTTGAGTCTGTCAGTGTATGACATGTGGTGGAGACCCTGTAATTTGCTTGCTTATAAATCTCTGGGGTCTCTCAAGTTGCTGATGATGGGAGGGTAGGTAAATACAAAGGGAGCATTGTATTCAGTTATTAGTCTGATGCGGGTTGAGTACAGGGTAATTATGACCTGTTTTGCTGTTAAGGCAATGCCTTTGCTAATGATGTGAGCAATGGAGAATGCCTTAGTTACCAGAGTAGACACATTGTGGTTAAAATTTAGGCTACAGTCAACTTGCATTCCCAATTCTATCAATAGTGAGTTGTTACTTAGGGTATTATTATTTATATGGTAGTCTGCATGGATATCATTTGTACCTAATGGGATAATAATGCATTTTATTAGCACGGAGTTTGGGTACATGACTGTGGCAACAATTGTATAAGTCCCTTTTGAAGTATATTGACATCTTCTGGCCATTAAATGTTTATACCTAATTTTCATTCATGACCAAAGTTAGACACGCCGTCAGTTTGCCCTGAACTTCTGAGAAGTGTATGCCAAACAATAGGGGGCCAACACTGACCCCTGTGGAACCCCACTGCAGACAGGTGTGCTGGTGAAGGTGAAGTCACGAATGTTGACTGAGTGTTATCTGAAGGTGAGCCAGTTACCCACCCATCTGACAACCTAAGGGTTTATATTCAACTGGGAGAGTTTATCAATGATGCATGAATGTGCGACTGTGTTAAAGGACATTGCTAAGTCCAGGTCAGATGTATGCTCATATTTGCCTTCATTTATGCCTGTGGTTATGGTTTCGAAGTCATCTGTCAGGTTTAACAGGCATGGACTATCTTTTACAAAACCAAAATGTGTCAGATTAAGGGTTTGTAGGTCATCTATGCCCTTATTTATAGGATTCATGACAATTTGTTCATGGCCTTACAGATAAGGATGGTTAAAATTATGTCTCTGTAGTCTGACTCACACTTTGTCAAGCGGCACATGTCAAATGGAAAAAAAAACTGTTACTTATAAAACTAGCAATAAATGGTCACTGAAACGAAGGCTGTAAGGAACAGCTTATACTGTCACTGTAATCAAAATACATGACAGTGAATGAGTGTCTGCATGTATATATGTATATATCCGCCAACACAGCACATGTATGGGTGTGTGTACATCTGTGTACATAAACATAGAGACACACAAATTCAGACACAGATTTGTGTGTGTGTGTGTGTGTGTGTGTGTGTGTGTGTGTGTGTGTGTGTGTGTGTGTGTGTGTGTGTGTGTGTGTGTGTGTGTGTGTGTGTGTGTATGTATGCATTTTTTGTGAGCCTTTCTTATGGGGTCACCACTGAAATGGGCCTTTTGCCTCAGTTTTACTAACCCAGTTAACAAATGGCAAATTAAGAAAATAAATTATATATACATATATACATACATACACACATATATATATATATATAAAACAACATATAAACAGCAAATCGATTTCAAATAACCAAATAAATGCATATGATAAACACATAATGACACATGCAATTATTTATTTAAATGATTATCTATTTCCATCTTGATAAGGGAGTTAGTGGTCTCATCAACACAGACATCAAATTCATAAAAAAAGGCAATTTTGAGAAAATGTATGAAAATTCAAATAGTACAGGTGATGTATACCACTAATACAAGTAGCTGCAGTTCAGACAAAGTTTAAATAAAATACACACAATATTACATATCCAGCTGAGAGAAATTTGGCAGGCATTCATAAATGGCTTGAATAACTAACTGGTCACTATGACATAGTAAGGCTGTGGTTTTTACAACCACATGAATATAAACTTTACATATTGCATACATGCTTGTTATGCACATAGGAAGACTATGTTTACCTCAACTTTCAAATGGTAACCAGTGTAACTCGACTGCAGTGCAGTATTCAGAAAAAGAGTGAAATATCCAATAATTTTACCACAATACAGGGAAGAAAATAAAATGCAGTTGAATGGAATGCATATTATACAGACAGGTGCTGTGTGTGTGATTCACTAAGGGCATCAGCTAATGGTAAATTACTTTTAGTACATTAACACAATTAAATTTCACAGCTGTCTGACATGTTTTCTTTTTATATTGTAATGTTATGAGTGTATTACTCTAGAATCTTAGGATATTTGCATGTCAGTGGGTTGGTTTCAAGATGAGAATGTCCAA
>NC_056741.1:550912432-550932432 GCF_019279795.1 Protopterus annectens | reverse complement strand
AGACCTATATTGGACACTGATATGGCTGTCAACATCACTGCACATGAACCAGTTTTACCTGCAGTATACCTGTGGAGGGAATGTTTGTTAACACTGATTAACTGTTTGTACACATATGGCCGGATTCTGGGTTGATGTTTTGCACTATGCTATCCAACTCTTTCTGCACAGACTCTGGCCATGTGTTGACCACATGCTGGTATGCCTGGACATATCTAGAATATTGCCCTCTTCCACTTTTAGTGACCTGACACACACATATACATGCTTTCCTGTACAGTTATATTATGTAGCACAGTGTGGGCAACCGTGACCAGTGATACTTTATTTTTCAGAGAAACTGCAACACTCACAATCCCCTACAATACCAGGGTGGACGGTACCAGTACAGGTTATATTGGTCTGTTTTTCACAGCACAGTGTTCGTATCCAACGTACCTGTGGGAGCAATGTTTGTTAGCACTGCCTGACTGTTGCCACACAAGGTTCCAGATTACATATTGGTATTATTCACATACATCTCACTCTGTTACTTTACACACTCTGACCACAGCTTAACAGGTTGGGGTGCAAATGGGACATACGTGGCTTCTTAGTCACATAAGGTATTGGGGAGTTGCTAGTGTGCCAGGTTTGTTGTCATAGATGTGTGTCAATCAGTTGTATTTCCTGTTTGCTGCCTATACGTCTGGGATCATCCCACTGATTTCCCAGGGGGACAGGTTGATAGGTATTAGATATGGGCCACTTTAATAGACAGTCTGGACATATCTGTACAGTTGTGGTGTATAATTCTGTATGCAGACTACTACCACTGGCAGGATTCAAACCGTGAGTATGTGTGCTAATAAAGCAACAGCTCACATCTCAGTTGCACGTGCTATTCAGGTTTTATTGTCTACATTTCCCCTGTTTACTGTCTATGTGTCTCTCAGTTATACTAAATGGCCTCTGGGGATTACACCTGTCATATACAGGCATTCCTACACATTCACATTATGGTGCATGGTGTGGGTAACAGTGCTTAATACTACAGTACTAATACATGATTGCAAATCTACATTACCATATGATACCAGAATATACACATACAGTCCAGCAGTTAGGCCTGCTTTGTCAGGGTATTACACTTTTATTGCCATACTAACAATATGAGACTCTTCCTGACATATTCTCTAGTGTGTGCAGTACTTGCCTTGAAAAATACAGGTTTTATACTAGCAATTACTTTACTACTACTTTTATTTTTATTTCCTATGACAGTAAAAGCATGAGTATTACTAACCTGCCTCATGTCGCAACTGCGCCAGGCGGCAGATGTGGGCCTCCTGGTTCGCAGCCCACTCCATTGCAGCTGTGGGGGACAAAAGAGGAATATTTAGTCATACCTATCCATGATATACCTGAGCTGGAAATTATTAAACAGGTAGTGGACTGATACTTACAGACAGCTGCAACATCCCCTGATGCTCTAGCCTCTTGGAGCCACTCCTCCAAGATGTCCCCCTTCTGCCGCTTCAGGTCAGCATAGTAGTGCTTGACCTGCTCACCAGTTCAGGGTATGCCAGTGGAACTGGTGAGGTCATTGGCAAGACAGTCCCAGGCCTCCACCTTATATTGGGAGCCCTGGTACTGGCCCTGCAGCAGTCTCTGTGCATGGTCTTTAACTAGGAGTCCAGCCATGACCTTGGACTCCTGAATGCACCAGAGCTGTGCTCAGAAGCGCACTCCTTCTCCCCTTACTGCCATAGTGCCTGCAAGAGGAAGCTACAACCAGTTATAAGCTGTATTCCCACCTCTTAGGTTTAAGTAGGGCCAATTTCCCGCACTTTTCCTTAATTGGCCGGTTTTGAAAAGGCTAAGCTATGGGCAAACCCGCTTACCTAAGGTTGGCATTGTTTAAAGGGGTCTATCACTGGGCAAAAAGAGTTAGCTGGTGTACACATTGCTCACACCTCCTAAGCTGGCATGTGCAATGCTTGGTGTTGCCTACAATAGACATTCATTATAATGCCTTTTTGGCATTGTGTTATTATTCATTACACCTTATATGTTTGCCTAGTATCCCTGATTGATGTGTACGTACACTCTGTGGGGTCCTTGTGTTTTACTGGGGACTTCGACACTCTATTACAAGTACACCTCACTTCTGGGCTTACTGCTGTACTCCAGTTCACATATTTATGTTATGTAGTTGGTTATGGCACATATGATTGTATACTGATGCCTTTCACAGGTTCAGTTTGGTTATACTATGGTGAGGACATGTTTACTAGTACCTCATTCTTCTGTATTTCAGTGAAGGCTTGGTGGATAGCTACTGGGACTATAGTGTATAGGGTCCTGGGTTCGAGACCTGCACGGCTGTTTATTTTGTTGCTGGGCAGACAAAGGCACATTGGATACAGAGTGATTAAGGCACTTTAAAGCAGTTGTAAGCGGGTTTGCATGGTGGTAAGCACTGCTTATTTCAGGTTATAATTTCTTACACTCAGTTAGCTTCTACTTTGCTTAATCTGTGTAGGCAATTCGTACCCCTGTGCAAACGCACTTAAACACGCTTACTAGTGCTTACATATGCTTACTACTGCTTATTTGTGCTTACACCTGCTTACTACTGCCTTATTCATTATGACACTGACTCTTCACATGTGCATTTCCTGCAGTACTCCAGTTCATAAATATATGTTATTTAGTGGGTTTTGCAATAAAAATATTAGTTATACCATGCTTTGCCATGTAAAATAGACTGTGCTGCAGTGGGACTCAAACCAGGAATACCTGCTCGTTAAGTGAATGCTCTTCCCACTACACTATTGTTGTGTTACTTCATTTGCATATGTCTTCCTTGTTATCCTCTTCAGCCTTTTAAGCTGCTTTAGCCATAGCTAAGCAATGGGCACACCCACACACCTACGGTTAGCTGTACTCGGATTTAAAAAAAAAAAAAAAAAAAAAAAGGAGTTTCTTCTTTTGATTTTTATGTCCTGTTGCTGTTGTACACATGGGGGACGTTGGTGGGGATATGCGGACACCTATGAGCAGTCTCGCTCATTTATTTCCACTTTCTGCTGCTCTACATTGTAGGGGCATGTTTATTCTGAAAGCTCTGCTCTCAGACATGCCCCCTGCACTCGTACATTCTCCGTGTAAGCCTAGGAGGTCGGGCAGTGCTCCTTCATTAATATGCATGGCGCGCTGCCGTCCTGCTCCTAAACGAGCGCTTCCATGCAGGACTAAGCTAGTCCTGCACAGAAGATTAGTGAATCCGGGGGGATGTCTTCCACAAATACCTTTATGTATTCAGGAGGAATGTAGAAACTTAACATTTTCAGATGCTTTTGTTCTATATGGGATCCCAGTAACTAAAGCTTTCCTACAGATAACCTCAGGAAGCCAAGTTGCCTGGACTGTACAGCTGATGTATTCTTTTGTTCAAATACCAATCCTGCCAAGTAGAAAACATTTAGTATTTATTTTATTTTGTTTATGCATAATATGTGTTTTAGCCAAGAAATTTGATTACAATGTGCACTGGTGTTCTGAAATTACTGAAAATTTCATGAGAATCCCAAAAGGGTACTTTCTGCAGATTAGCTACCCCACCATGATACCTTCATTCTTTTTTATTCAATTATTTGCATTTATTGATCAGGATGATCTGACTGGGCATACAAGTCTCCTTTTCAACAAATTGTCTGAGGAGAAAAGCTCCATTTGTGAATATGCAAATATTTTTAGATTAATAGTTTTATAAATCAGTATATCTTAATAAAGAGACATAGCACTATTATATACATTGTTACTCCATCAAAGAACTGCAGGGTGTCATGCATTATGAGTTATGCTGCAGGTACAATTTCACAAGCATACATTATGAGATATGCAGATGCAAGTTTCACAAACACATATGCAAGTACAGTTTTAACAAGCATGTTGTGGGACAATCAGGAAGAAAATTTGATGAATATGTACAAATTCAGGAACTGAAAGCCATATTGCAGAGCACAACAGTTGAGATTAGAAATATGACTAGTAAGAAGGCTTACACTGTGTTTTTCAGTCAGGTGGTGGAGGACACTTGCCTAGTCTGTCATGGGTCTAGTGAGAGTGAAAGACGTTGAGGAAATTCAGTATGGATTTGATTAGTCTGGGTTATCATGTAAGTTGTTCCACAGTAGTAATATTGCATGGGGAGTATAGCGACTTGTCAAGCGAGTTTTGTGTTTTAACAACAGTGCTTTTTCTTGTGATCAAAAGTATCTGTTAGTTTTGTACTGTTACACTAAGCTAGCTATGGGAATGCATTTATTGTATTGGTATAGTAGTGAGTGGGACACTTTTATTTGTGAATATTTCATCAGATTGGGAAGTTTTAACCACTGTATCTTGTATAACGTTGCACAGTGGTGGGATCTTCAGAGCAGAGCAGTAGCATATCTGGCTATGTTGTTATATAGCATTGTGCTAGCTTGTTTAGTTGAAGTGTTTAGAGATTAGTAATATTGGGGGAAACATGTTAGGGTAAGTAGCAGCAGTGGCATTACAGCTAGAGTCCATTAGAAAGTTTTTGACCCTATACAAGTTGCCACGTTTCTGATGAATCTTTTTTATAGTATGCTGGATGTGTATGCCACATTTGAGTTGATTGTGAATTGTGATCTCTAGCAGTTTTTGCATATTTGCTGTTTTTATAGTTTGACATGAAATTACATTGAGTGTAGGATCAGTTATATTCTTGAATTGCAGACTATAATTTTAGGGGGTTTGGGGGGGTTAGTATTATATTGTGGGCTTGGAACCCGTTTTTGACTGAATTGTATGCTATTGTGTAGGTTTTTGCTGGACATGGAAACCTGCATACACTGGACACAACCCAAGTTGTTTTCTTCCGGGGCAGGTAATGCCTACTCATCCTGCTGAACTTCTTTGAGTAAGTCACCAAAGCAAATGGATGAAGGCAACATTTTTCGCACTGCCTAGATAGTGCCATAGTTGACACATTTTATCTCTTTTTTCATAAGTTACTTTGTAGAAAGTCAGCCAGGGTGCTGGTCTATTCTTTCTTACCTTGTTACTAGGTATGTAGTTCAGGATACCATCAAGGAGCCAAGGTCAAATTCCCAAATACCTCAGAGCACTGTCTGCTATAGTGACTTGCCCAAGGCCAGACACTGAGCAAATGAAGGTGGAAAAATTCTAGCCCCGTACCCTTAGCACAGGAAGTAGCTCATTTAAAGATCAGAACTTTAGTCTTCTGCACTAACATTAGTTTTTGTTTCTTTGTTTGTTTGTTTTATTTGGGGCTGCTTATTTAGTTTGTCTACTAATACAGTATTTAAAATGGCAGTTGTATCCTCTAATGCAAGATTTTTGAGCAGTTCCCAGTTGCAGTGATTCAGAGTAGCCTTGAAAACATCTGGATAAACTCAGTTAAGTTGCAGACAAGGTTGTACTGTGGGGGGCAGTGGGGATTACTTGGGATCTGATTATGCAGACAGGATGATGGTCAATTAATAAGTCTGGTAGTACACCAGATAGCTGTACATTTTCTGGATTTGTAGTCAATAGCCAGTCTAGGATAGTGGCTTTATTAGCTGATTTATGGATTCTAGTAGGGCGTTGTATCAATTGTGCAAAGATTTATATATCGTTCATACTGCATTTATTTGGATTATTATTATAGTTTTCCCAGTTCATATTAGTAACTCCTAGTAAGATAGTTTCATGTTGCATCTTTATGGATACACAGTTTAATATGTCTTCAAGTAGGGAAAGATTTTCTGGGTTATAATGTAGTGATATGGATTTATGTGGCTTAAGTTGAAAGAATGAGATAAAAAATCTTGGTTTTGATTAAATGGGGTATGTCTTGAGAGTAGGGCCATATTTGTCATTATTTTTTTATATATGACAGCTAGACTTTTTCTTTTTTGTTTGTTTTTGCATTTTAGCCATATAATATTGCATGCCTAGGAGAATACTGCTTCATTAGCAACATCTGGTTTCAGCCATGTTTCTGCTAATGTTATAACATTAGGGTTGCTGGACACAACCAGTGCTTGAAACTCAGTTATTTTATTATTACATATGCTTTGAATGTTGGGGGTTAATTAGTGTTAGTGAATAGCATTTTCTGAGATTTGTGGCATAGCAAGTATGTTGGGTTTTTAATATTTTTAGAGTTGATGTGGGGGTTAGGATTAACTTGTTAATGGCCAGGGTTAGGATGTATGTCTCCACTAAGTAGAAGATTAAATATTGATAGCTTTATTAGTTCCCTTGATATAAGGATGAGTTCAGAGAGCAAGGTTAGGATGAAAGGGTGAGTTTTTGGGGAATGCTTTAAATATACTTTTCTGAATAATTATAAAAGATTGGTGAGGTAGACTGTTAAGGTAATTATGGAGTAAAATGTTTTGGATTGTAGATTCTGTGATAATCTGCATTTTAGTCTGATGATAGTTTATGTTGTGATATTTGGTGTCGACTTCTATAACAGACAGTAATTAATGGTATGCACAGGTATTTTTCTGTTCCCCATCCAGTTATTCAGGTTGCGCTTAAAAAAAAAAAAAAAAAAACTTTCTTTTACTTCTTTCCATTTAGAATCTTTATGTTCCATAGGATCTTTATAAATACTTCTCCAACATCTATATATCTCTTACTTTTTGGGTGGTCTTTCAATTTCTTTTACCCTGTTTCCCAATTCTCTATAAAAACCTTTTTTGGGTCATCAATAAGTTGCTTATTTTGTACTTTTCTGTTATATTTTTCTGTGTATCTACTAAGTTTTTTTGCCTGTGCTGATATTTATAGGTTATTATTTATGATGGTGCTTGATAGATCCTGATTTGTTATAATACATATTGTGGTGATGTGATATTTGGTGTTGACTTGTATAAGAGAGAGTAATTAGTGATATGCATAGGAGTATTATGGTTACTCGGCTGGAATTCATAGTTGTTGGAGATGTATGAGGCATGATTGTGCAGCGCTTGCCTGAGTGTTAATGGGAGAAGACAATGGGGGAGGGATTAGTATTAACATGATCATTTGTATTAGTTGTCTGTAGTGAGTCTATATCGGCTTATCAAAAGCTGATAACATCGAACGCTAGTTGGTCGACCTCTAAAGGTTGAACAACCAAAACTGCCAAGACACGGAACATCAATTTTTTTTTCCCCAGGGAAAAAAATCGCAGGGCCATTGTTGGATATTTGCCATTTCCTCCAGTGGGGTGCGATCTCAGAGTTGGTATATTTAGGGTGGGGGCATCGGGGTTGGAGTTGAAGCCCCCCACTTTATGTTGTGTTTTATTTTTTATTTATTTATTTATTTTTGTGGAACAGCAATTTTTTTCCCTGGGAAAAAAATCGCTGTTCCGTGTCTTCGTTATTTTGCTTGGTCGACCTTTTGTGGTCGATCAACTAGCATTCGATGATATCAGCTTGCTGATATAGACCCATCTGTAATAGTAGGAGAGTGGTATTACTTTTCTTTGTGAGGATGGGGTAATGTTTGATTGAGTACTTGGGAATATGGCGATAAATATAAGTGTAGTATGAGAGTGGGTGAGATTTGTGGACAGGCTAGGTAAACAGAGCAGTGCTGTCTGCCAGAAGGGAAGAGCTGGAGGCAACAATGTTCTTAAAAAACAATCAGTCGCTTTTGCAAGTTAAGAATAGTGTTCTGTCGATTTTTGTTTTCTTTTGCCAAATTACTGCTTTGTTCTGTTATATTTCACTTAGTATGATGTCTTTACTGCCACTCACCAACTTTAATATATCCGTATTACAGAACAACTTTCCCGACTCCTTTTCCTTAATTGTTTCATATAGCTAAGGGTGATTGCTAAGCTTCAAGTCTTATATTTATTTTTAATTACTGTTCTACTATTGCAGGTCTGGGAAAAGTTGCAGTTATTGGTGTAATTGCCTTTTCTTAATTCATTAAAAATACTCTTCAGAAATACTATTCGGGAAAGTTCAGTCCATCAGCAAGATAAGAGTTCTTTATTAGACTTTTGCTTGGGAATGGATCTAAAGGACCTATTTTAACATGTAGGCCCATTATTTTGTTAGTGCTGCTAAAATACTTAAATTCTTTAGTGGATCCCTTCACCAAGTGTGAAATTCTCTCAGATATGAAGCACAACTTTAACCTGGCACAGAAACACAAAAGGTCTTTGTTAATGTAGTAACAAACTAAATATTAAATCAGTGGGCATGGTTCAGTTTAGCTCAGTTTACCAATGGTAGCTAATTAATTTAATCATGGAATTCCCTTATAAAATCTTAGAAATTTCTTCCTACATCCCAACTGTTTAGGGCTAATTTTAGACTTATTTCGCTAACAAATGAACAATGACTCGGTAGTAGGTGTGCAAATAAGATGAAAATGGAGCCAAAGTAAAAAAAAATCAAAATAGTTTTAATAATTGATTAAGCGCTTTTGTTCTGTAGCTCTCAGGACTTCACTAGAATAAAAAATAAAAAAAACAGAGTAATAGAGCAGTTTAAATAACATCACACGTCCCCAAACTGAGGCAAAATCATTGCAATTAAATATTCAGATTTTCAAGGACAACAATTGTGCTCTTAAAGCAATAGCACATGTTAAAATCTACCAAAATCATATCCAGTTGTTACATAAAATAAATGAAATACAGTCTAATATACGTTGTACTGCATTTATCTTAAAATATCCTATTTAAGTGAACATTTAAAATATTTAAAATATTTGAAATGTAAAATATGGACATAGTGAATGCACATTTAATGTTTTTTTATACAAAGTATAATAAGATACTGCTTGTTATCATGAGCGGACTGGAATTCCGCTGTGACGACCCCTAACCGGGAAAAGCCGAAAGACATTACTTTTAACAGTTATCAGGTATATATAAGTTCTAAGTGTTTCCAGTAAGTGCATCTAGTAAGTACGACAAAAGATAATAATATCCTATGACAAGCAAATGTTAAACAGAAAGTAAAACAGTAAGAGTAGCTACAATTTAGCTGCCCTCCATTTTAGGATGGGCTTCATGGAAACGTAGTCGTTCAAGCCAGGTTGTGTAAAGGCATTCAACCTAAATTGTCACACCAATTCCTTATATTGCAGAGTATTTTCCCCGCCGCCACCACCCCCCCCCAGGATCCATGTCAGCCTGCTCCAGAATAGCAAATGATAATTCATCATGAGAAATTTTTGAGAGGGAATGCTTGAATAGACCATTGTTGCATTTTTAGTTCTAATACTATATGTGTGCTCATATAGTCTTTTCTTTAAAGTTCTTTCCATCTTTCCAATGTAAAACGAAGGGCATTTGTTACAAACTGCTAAATAAACTAATCCTTTGCTATTACAATTTCTCTTCCCGAAAATTACAGTAGTTTTTACTGCATTATCCAAAGTAATGCCCTCACTTTCCAGGGTGTAGCAGCATTGTCCACAATTCCCACATTTACTAGTGCCTGCTTTTCCTTCATTCTTTTTGCAATGGGTGTTCATTTCATATAAGCACTTCAAGTTGCATCCTGTTTTGAATACAAACTTAGACTCAGTGCGTAAGACCCCCCACCAAATCAGGACTGAACCTGAACATGTTCCAGTTACTAGAAATAATCTCTCTGATTTCTGGTGCAATGTAACTGAACTCAACTAGTATAACCCTATTGTAGTTTTTGTCTACAATATTAGTAACAACCTTGGGAGCAGCAAACTCAGTGCCCAACAGGGGCTTGCACTTATTTCCCCATCCTGCTTGAACTTCATGTGCGATACTGGTCATAAGATCCAATGGAAAGATGGAAAGAACTTTAAAGAAAAGAATATACAAGCACATATATAGTATTAGAACTAAAAACCTCAGCAATGGTCTATTCAAGCATTCCCTCTCAAAAATTTCTCATGACAAATTTTCATTTACTATTCTAGAGCAGCTTGACATCGACCCCGGGGGGGTGACTGGGAAAATACTGTGCAATATAAGGAATTGGTGTGGCAAGTTAGGCTGAATGCCTTTACACCCCCTGTCTTGAATAACTATGTTTCCATAAATCTCATCCTAAAATGGAGGGCAGCTAAATTGTAGCTACTCTTACTGTTTTATTTTCTGTTTAACATTTGCTTGTCATAGGATATTATTATAATTTGCTTTACTTATTTACTAGACGTACTTACTGGAAGCACTAAGAACATATATACCTGATTTTTTTTAATTTTATTTATTTAACCTTGTAATAGGTGATTCTATTGTCAGACACACTGACGTCCTGCTCACCAGGCTGAATAAAGAGAAGGTCACAGTGAGCTGCCTGTCGGGCGCTAGGATCCGCCATATAACGCAAGCACTCAGGTTACTCCAAAGCAAATACAAATATGACTCAGTCATTGCACATGAAAAGAGACATAGAGGAGCTCTCTGATCATGTAGCCCAGGCCGGTATGACCCTGACCTTGAGCAGCTTCTTACCCTCACCTAGAATGATGCCACAGAATAAAGACAAAATGATCGATTTTAACAATTGGCTAAAATTTTGGTGTCATTCAAAGGGGATCCAGTGCCTGTCAGCCTGGGATGACATGCTCGACAAGCCACGTTGCTTCGCTATGGACGGCTTGCACCTGTCACCCCTGGGCTTTCGGGTATTGGCAAAGGCTCTTGCCACCCCCATAGTGCCTTTTTAAGGCAAGGCTCAAAAGTCAAACCCACCTCCATAGACAGCACAAGAAACAAGAAACTAAGGGTAATGCTGCTAAACACCAGAAGTCTTAAC
The DNA here is from genome assembly GCF_019279795.1 of Protopterus annectens. Lineage (NCBI taxonomy): Eukaryota > Metazoa > Chordata > Ceratodontiformes > Protopteridae > Protopterus > Protopterus annectens. The sequence continues at coordinate 550,921,651 of NC_056741.1, read as the reverse complement.
CTCAAGATGCATGCACTCGAAGCTCTCCTCAGTATGGAGAACATCGATATCTGTGCAGTGACAGAAACCTGGTTCAAAGCTCCAGAGAGCACCCCAGCACTACCAGGTTATACCTCATATCATGCTTTACGGCCCCAAAACCCGGACCGAACCACAAAAGGAGGGGGAGTTTCCATATTTATCAAGGATATCCATACCTCCAGGTTAGTGGCATTGCACGAAGTATCGGAGACCATCCATGTGCAACTGACAGTGGGCAAGACTGCTTTTCAGTTTATAGCATCCTACAGACCACCCTCTCAAAGTCAGGAATCCCACTCGGCTTTCCTGAAAACATTGGAGAACATGAAGATCTCTCCGAACACCATTATACTGGGTGACTTCAACTACCCAAACATAGACTGGGAGCATTACTCAAGCCCCAGCACCTTAGCCCAAAGGTTCCTGGAATTTATAAACTCAAATGCTATGGAACAACTAGTCACCACTCCCACAAGAGGGGAAAATATACTAGACCTGATCATTACCAACATGGGGACTCTATGCTCCATACCAGAAGTATATCCCTCATTGGTAAGATCAGACCATAAATTAATTTCACTGGATATCCACATCCCGACCCCACCCCCAGCCCAGAAAACCACAGTGAAAAACTTCTCAAAAGTGAACTTCACACTTCTCAAAACTGAAGTGGAATCCTTCAAGGCCCCAGGGCCAGTGGAAACTACGACCCAAATTGCAAAATCCTATATAAACGCATTCTACGGACATCTCCAGGAATGCATGGATCATGCTATCCCAAACAAAATCAAGACCCAATCATCCAAAGGCAGGCGTCCAGTCTGGTGGACCCCAGCCATAAATAAACTGCACAACAGAAGGAGGAAGCTACTACATGATAGCGCAAAATCCCTAAAAGGGAAGGCATCTCTGATCAGTACTAGCAAAAAATTACGATCCCTCATAAAATCCTCCAAGGCCAGCTTCGAGAGAAAAATTGCACAGGACACTAAAGACAGTCATAAGGCTTTTTTCAGTTATGTTAGGATCCTGGGATGCAACTCCCAGACTTGTTCTGAGTTGATTCTAAATGACAAAAAATACACTGAACCCACAGACATCGCCAATATCCTGGCAGACAGGTTCAGTGCAAACTTCTCCACCCCCTCCCCCCCAAAAGAGCAAGTATCTATCCCGGCAGAGTGCAACCTCCCAAACATCTCTGATGCTCAGGTGAAGGCCGCCCTCTCCAAAGCAAAAAACACTGCTTCCATGGGACCAGATGGCATCCCGGGTTGCGTCCTACATGAACTCCAAGAAGAACTAATCCCTCAAGGATATGTGCCCAAAGAATGGCGTACAGCAACAGTGGTCCCACTCCACAAAGGTGGCGCCTCTGTGGACCCTGGAAACTATTGCTCCATAAGCCTGACTAGCCTAGTCTGCAAGGCTATGGAGAGGATCATCATGGAACTCATAAACAAAGACATTGGGAACCTACAGACACTAGATCCTACCCAATTTGGCTTTGTCAAGGGCAGATCCTGCCTTTTGAACCTGGTCGACTTCTTCGAAACAGTCAACAAGGCCATAGATGAAGGGAAGGTAGTCCACACAGCCTATCTGGACCTCGCAAAGGCATTTGACACAATACCCCACTCAGGCATCATAGATAAGCTATCCAGCCTAAATATAAACCCCTATGTCACAAGATGGGTTGCAAACTGGCTCAAAGACAGAACCCACAGAGTCAGAGTTGCTGGAGCCATGTCAGACTCGAAACCGGTCACAAGTGGCATCCCACCAGGTTCTGTCCTGGGACCTCTCTTGTTCGGTATTTACTTTTCTGAGATACAGGCCAATGTGGGAGGACTATGGCTCACAATGTTCGCTGATGACTGCAAACTGGGCGTCATAATCGACTCTCCAGCTGACACAAACATCCTTCAAAAAGGTCTCGCAGAGATGGATAACTGGTGCCAGAGCCATGGTCTAAAGCTAAATGCCAAAAAGTGTATAGTCATACCCTTTGGCAAAAACAATGTGCCCACAAATTACCACATAGGTGGTAACCCATTAAGTACAGAGAAAGTAATTAGGGATCTGGGGACCCAAGTTGATAGCAATCTCTCCTTTGACAACCACATTGCCAAAGTGGTTAGAAAGACTTCTACATAGCCCACCTCATCATGAAAGGATTCACATCTAGATCAAGAGAGGTAATCGTGCCCCTTTATTCATCCCTCATCAGGCCCATCATAGAATACAATGCCCCCTTTGGAATGTACCTTACCCAACACCTACAGCAATAAGAAAGACCCCAAAAGTACCTCACCAGGAGGATCAAGGGACTCAAACAGATGCCATATGCTGCTCTGTTAAAAAAACTCCAGCTCTACTCAGTTGCATACCACCTACTTTGAGGCGATCTATGCCTGACATATAAAGCTATGTCCAACCCAGAATTAATGGACATGCTCCACCTCAGTAAATCTAAATCCCTTAGAGCCACACGCTTGAGGGACTTGAACCTCAGCACAGAAATAAATAGAACATGCTGGAGGGACAGATTCATAACCCAGAGGCTCCCTTCGCTCTGGAATAGAATTCCAATTCATGTTAGGCAGAGCACCTCACTGACACTCTGATGAGTGGATGGGGGATCGTAGGTTTGTCCCGGGGATTACTTCCGTGTCACTATTAGACAGAGGCACAGTAAACTAAACTTTAAAAAGGACACAGTATACTCAAATCAAGGTGTGGCGTAAGCCAAACACAATCGGGCTAGGCTTATAAATGCCCCAGGGCAGATAGCCTAGTATGAACCTATGAACCTATGAACCTATGAACATGAAAGTTTGACTTGGAATGAAGCTAATTTTCAGCAGAGGCCAGGGGAGAAATGCTCCAGGCACATGCCTTTGTAACATGGGAAGAAACCAGAGTACCTCCACATGAATGCAGACTTTGCACAGAAGGCACCAAAGAACCTCTTGCTGTGAGGCGACAACACTACAGCTGCACCACTGTACCATCCATATATACCTGATAACCTTTATGACAATCAATATTTTTTATAGTTTGTTTAAAAAAAATAAATTAGTGCATTCACTATGTCCATATTTCACATCTCAAATACGGAAATATTTTAAATGGCCACTTAAATAGGATATTTTAAGACAAAATCAGTACAAAGTATATTGGACTGCAATGTATTTTATTTTATTTGATAACTGGGGATCCCCTTCAAAACATCGAATACACACATTATCGAATCCCACTTCATTGAACCTCACTTCTTTGACTCTTCATTATATCGAACTCCCAGAACAATGAAAATGAACCCCAGGAAAGGAACCCTTCCTCCACTGTAGTTCGATGTCAAAGTTGGTATATTGAGTTAGGAGGGGTGTGGCAGCAGAGGGGTTTTTTTGTTTTGCTGTTTGTTGTTTTGTCCTGGTGGTTGAGTGGTTCCTTTTCCGGGGTTCATTTTCATTGTCCCAGGAGTTCAATATAATGAAGATTTGACAAAGTCAGGCTCGATGAAGTGGGATTCAATAATGTGAGTATTCAATGTTTTGAAGTAGCCCTGACAACTGGATATGATTTTGGTAGTGTTTAACATGTGCTATTGCTTTAAGAGCACAATAGTTGTAATTGAAGACTTGAATGTTTAATTGCAATGATTCTGCCTTGTTTTGGGGATGTGTGGTGTTATTTAAACTGCTCTATTACTCTGTTTTTTTATTCAGATGAAGTCCTGAGAGCTACAGGACAAAAGTGCTTAATCAATTATTAAAGCAATTTGGATATTTTTTTTACTTTGGCTCCATTCTCATCTTATTTGCACACCTACTGCCAAGCCACCATTCATTCATTGGTTTTGGTCTTTTTTTTTTTGGTTTTTGCCTGATTTAGTGTGTTCATACTTATTTGGCTAGTTATTCATGGAGTATTAAGTGGCTTAATGTCTTTTTCAAAGCAGCAGATGCTAACAACAGTATTGTTGAAGAATCTGTTCACCTTATTTCTCAGTGTTTTCGTAACTGTTTGTGCAAATCATGTGTTTGGGAAAACACAATGCCATTCACCATGCAGACAGTGCTGACTGGATCTACTTTTTTGTGTCATAACTCAAATATCACACTATCTACAGCCTGACTTTCTCTTAGTCAGCAAATATTATTCCCTAGGAACAGGAAAGCTGTTGTGGATAAGGAGTGGTGGGGGAGACAATATTCTATGGCTTTGCAAATCAATCTTTCTGAAAGCCATACCACTGAGAAAATTCAACTGTTTATTCTTCCTGTCTTTTTGTCTGTTAAGCTCCCATCAACTATATTCATCTTAAAAAAAACACAAGGGTCAGAAACTGAAAAAAAATATTCTTTTATCTTATTTTGATGATGAGTTTTGAACTACTGTTCTTGCATTACCAATAATCGTTATTTTTAAATACTTTTCTACCCCAGTATGACTTAACTGTGGCAGCAATACTAGCATGATTTTGTTTTTCAGCTAAGCTTTCTTTTTCATAACTTTCTCTGTGTCTCCAAAAGATGTTTTTGAATTTCCCATCCCTCTCCATCAGACTGTCCAGTCGATTCCCTTAAAATAGCAGTAATTGTTTTCTTTCAGGATCTCTGGGTCACTAGTTTTTTTTTGGGGGGGGGCTCCTTTTTGGTCAATGTTTAAACTCACTGTAATGAACTCGTTCTTATTCAACTACAAACAATACTCTAATTACACTGATTTTTGTGAAGGCAAAGGATTAGCTGCAGAGACCCCCACTGCAAAATCAATGATATGAAATTCTGGATGTGGCTCCACTCAGTCGGGATTAACAGTGCATGACAAAAGAGCTGTGAATCTCCCTAGTTTGTGATCATAGTGGGAAGGAAAGAATTATAGGCTGTAAATACCTTACTGTGTGGGCTTTTCTTGTGTCAGAAAATTAAAATATGACATTCAGTTTGATTTTTGGCCCAAGGTGTACATTTCTATAATAATATCAAGAATTCATGCAAAGTTGCAGCCCCAACATGGTGCATATTAAGTAAACTAAATAGAATAGCTATGCCAGTGACAGACAATTAGCTATGTTGTGCTTTATGTATATGGGTCATTGTGTGGATTATTTGGTAGGGAGGAAAACACATTCTGGGAAGAAGAAATTATGTGTTTAGAGTATAGTTGCCCTATAAGAATTTGAATTAGGTCTTAGCTAAACATATCTCACCACAGTAAAATGTACAAGACCCAAACTAAGGTGGATTTTATAAGTTTACATAATGGTAAACATCAAGGAAAATGCAAACTTTTCCAAATGGTAATCTAGTGTGTGTGCATGCATGTGTGTGTGTGTGTGTGTGTGTGTGTGTGTGTGTGTGTGTGTGTGTGTGTGTGTGTGTGTGTGTGTGTGTGTGTGCGTGTGTGTAGGCTATTTAGGGTAGTGCTGGGGTTAGTTAGTTTAGAGGATAATTTTAGTATAGTAGATGTGTATGTGTCTGTTCTGTGTGTGAGTGCCTAGATTAGGTGATCAGTAGCCTGACTGCCCTCCTTACTTATGTCTTCTAACCCCAACCCTACCCCTGCTCCAACCGTACCCCTGCTCCAACCGTACCCCTGCTCCAACCCTACCCCTGCTCCAACCTTACTCCTGCTCTGACCCTAACCCTGCACATTACCCTTAGAGAAACCCTTTCCCTAACAGTACCACAGTCTAGATGAAGCTCACCTCTTGTTTGAATGGTCAATGTTTTGATTTTTGGTGAATGGTGTGCTTGGCTAACAACAATCAACAAAAGTGGTTTTGATCAATTAAATCAGTTTTCATCATTTTACCAGTTGACATCTTTAACTGTATTTATAAATGTACGCATACCCACACACACACACACACACACACACACACACACACACACACACACACACACACACACAAAATTAAAGTATTGTTTGATGGTTTATAGGGCTATCCCTCAGTAGCATAGCTAGGGCAGGGTGAGAGAGGCAACTGCCCCAGGTGGAAAGTGCTCGGGGTGCAATCAACCAATCACAATCTCTCTTTAATGCAATAGTGGCTTTTTAAAGCTGGTATTGCATTTGCATTGAAACCTGAATGGGACAAGACTGTGGATCACCAAACAGGCTGTGGCTTGCTTCTCATCTTAGTATTGGTGCTAATGTTTTGCTTCTGGTGAGAGAAGAAGCAAAGAAGCATTGTACCCAGCAGAGTGAAGCTGTGGTGAGACCAACACTAGTAGTAGTCAGGCAGTAGCTAATCAGACAACTCCCCTCTTTTCATCATTCTTGACAAGGTAATTCTTTCTTTTCAGTAAGTACTGCTTGATTTGCTTCTAACTTCAGAATATCTGCCTAAATACTGTATCCATAAATCATCAGGCTCAACTTATTGGTTTACCGTCAGGTGTTTGGCAGCGCCCTGTATAGCCACAGATGCCTTGGGCTGACACTTTTCCTGTAACAGCAACATAGAAATGATATCAATACCTAGTTGCACTGGACAACTAGTTTGCAGTGACAAGCACAGACACCAGAACTGCAAACCTGATACACCTGACATTACTTTTTTTCTCTCTCTAATCAATAAAAAGGGTATGTTGCCATAGATATGAACCTTTCCACTATTTCCATTATCATCTTGGCGGATATGGGCATCATGAGGCAACATAGAAATTGCTTCATGTTTACTGACAACCAGTTAATTCTCAAACAAACTTATATTGTATGTGAGAGATGTAGTTACAAAATGACACTGGAAGCAAAGCTCTCACATAAAAGCACTCCTAATGTTAATAAGGTTGTCAGTAGTACACACACAGCACCTGTCACACACAATTCAAAGCAAGCATATAGGCCCACATATGCTGATATACATAAATGTAACCTTCCTAGACCCCCAAAGTCCTCCTAGACAAAGTAGACATAACAAATAACCTCAACAGCCCCAAATGCACTCTTTCAAAACAACACCCACATCAACACATGCAGCCACATCTCATTGAGTCTGCACTTCTAAGCCCGTAAGGTAAGCCACCACAGAATCCAACATTCTAGTCATTGGAGACTCCGTTGGGAGACACACTGATGTCCCTCTCACCAGGCTGAGTAAGAAGAAAGTCAAGGTCAGTTGCTTATCAGGGGCCAGCATCTGCAAGGTTATGCATGGACTCAGGTCATTCAGCCACAAGTGCCAGTATGACTTATTTGTAGTCCATGCCGGTGTGAATGACCTGAGAAGTACCTCCCTAGACTATAAGAAGACAGACATCATGGACCTCTCAAAGTATGTGTCCCACGTTCGTATGAGCCTAGCATTGAGCAGCTTTTTACCTTCTCCAAGGATAATAATACAAAATGAACAAAAGATGGCTGACTTTAATAATTGGCTTAGTTTATGGTGTTAATCTAATGGGAGCAATATTTGTCAGCAGGGAAGGAGATGGTCAACAAATCATGCTGCTTTGCCAGGGATGGTCTGCACCTCTGCCCTCTAGACTTTCAAATATTAGCTAAAACATCCTTCTCCCCCATAGTGCCTTTTTTTAGGCAATGCCAAATTGAAAGTACTTCTGGCATAGCAAATCAAAAAACAAGAAAATGTAAAGGTGTTACTGCTCAATGCTAGGAGTTTAAACAGAAGCTCTCTTCACCCTAGAGAATGCTGACATCTGTACAGTCACTAAGACATGGTTTAAAGCCATGGCAAGAACACCAAAATTGACAGGTTATGATGCCTTCCACACATTTAGACCAGCTACTACACAGACAGGGACTAAAGATGGAAGTGTCTCGATTTATATAAAAAATGCATATGCCTCAAGACTGGTCAAACAGGACAATGCACTTAAGCTTTTCCATGTTCAAATCATACATAAGCAAATTCCAGTACCACTTTATTGCAAGCTATAGGCCCCTGTATGACCCAGGAAAACCATACCATCTATTTAAACTTATTGGAAACACTCATCATCCAACCCAAAACATTATTCATGGGCGACTTCAATTACCCCACAATTAACTGGGAATCCTATACTACAAATGTACAGGCACAGATATTTCTGGATTTTGTAAACACAAATTACCTGGACCAGATTGTCAATACACCAACCAGGGGTGCAACCATGCTGGAGCTGGTCCTCACTAATATGGGAGACTGCTGCGCACCCCTACTGAATGCCTTCCCTGGTAAGGTCAGACCACAAAATTGTCTCTTTTAAAGTAAAAATAAATCCTGGAAACCCAACTAACCCTGGAATATTCCGGAACTACTCTAAGGCTAACTGCCTACTATTAAATGATAACCAGACAAAATTTTACACCCCCGTAAACCCTGAGAGCACTGCTGCCTATGCAGAACTGTTCACAGAAACCCTGTACAAGCATGTTAATAGCTGCATGGAGGCAGCTGTACCCAACAGGAAGAAGTACAGAACTAACTCAAAAAAACAAGCCACACCCAGCACAAAAAAAAAACACTCTCATCAAACTAAACAACAACGCAGAGGACAAATAAAGTCTACCAAAGCCAAATGTGAGATAAATTTGGCATCCCAGGCCAATGACAACCTCAACACATTCTTTAGCTATGTCAGTAGCCTCAAAGGCAATACACAATTGTGTGCAGAGCTCATTGTAAATGGAGCCACCTATACTGAGTCTAATATAGACTATAGACCAATAACTTGCCTTCAGACAACATATAAACTATACCCTGGAACTGATGCCAACAGAGTTTATAGTCATTTATAAGAAAACTCAATCATGGTAATAGAACAAAGAGTAACAAAAGAAAGTCATACGGAACAAAGGATCATTTGTTGTTAAATAAAGTCATAACACCAAAAACGGTCAGTAGTGAAAGGCCAGTTGGTCAGGGCAGCCAGAATGGTGAGTACAGAAGACTTTTGGGCAGAATGTGAAAACCTGTGAGGGATGTTCCTAAGAAGAGGATACCCTGATTCTCTGATTATGAGACTAGTTCATGAAGTCCAACATAAAAGGAATATAGGAACATACAAACCCATCTAAGATCAAGGTAATAGTTACATCATAACTGATAATGTGGCATCAAGTAGAGAGTTGGGTAGGGAAGACAGGTTCCACACTATGTATAGTTTTATAACACCGTATAGATTGAAAGTATGGGATCTTAAAAATATAATTTATAAAAACTGAAACCTGTTAAAGGGTGAC